>NC_052508.1:32620894-32665190 GCF_014356525.2 Nilaparvata lugens | reverse complement strand
TTTCTCAATGATCAATTCAATATAAAGTTTTAGAATACTTTCAACTTGAGCTTCAATGATAATACCTAACTTTATCTTAAGTACTTCAAAAGATTATCATTTTAATGGTTAACATAACTGAATAACTTTCCTGTTTCATCTACCATTATTTAAACTTCAGAAAAATTGGAGTAGCAACATAAATTATTCATAATCCAAACCTAAAAATATTGACAGTTCTAAACAAATTGATTTACATTAACTCGTTAACAGAATGAATATAAAGTATAGACTCAGAAAAATTGATCTAGTATTATTAGAGTAAGTTATGAAAAATTTAATTTTTTAGAAAATTTGAATTCCAGAGATTTAAATATCTCTAGACAGCAGAGTCGGCGCAGTTGTGTGCCTTACCTTTTAAAAGATGATGAAGAAGACAATTTTGAATAAAATTTAGAATTTAGAAATAGGCCGACACATCTAGAAATACCTGAGTCTATACCTAATTCATGCAGGTGAACGGGCTAGAGTCAAGAAAACTTCAATTAATCTTGCCATGCCTGATTTAATAGGTTTATACTATAGAATAACACTACAATTCGAAATGATTGAAAAATACAAACAGCTTCAATAAACATTGGCAACTAAAATCGAACAACAGAAACAACAATTTCATGTTACTTGGTGACATTCTTCATCTGATTCGGGGGCGCATTACTATCCCCGATTAGATAGCAATACGTCACAAAACCAAACAATATCAGTCATCAAATAACAAGTTAATTTCAACATGGAATTACTCAAGAAAGAAAAGCCCGTTGAACCCAAGTTTCGTCGATAGTAACCCATATACCCATTTCATAATAATTTGAATCCCCACTTTTGATTGACATTCTCGAATGAACCTTTGTTTCACTACACTGCACTTTCGTTGGTCTGTACGTTGCTTTATCGTCGGGGTTACAGTACCTTGTTTTTGGCGGTGAACTTTTACCGGTTGAATTTGGCTTGACGGCGACGTCCTCTTACGTCCCTAGACCTGTCGTCTGAACGGGTGTCTTGAAGCGGTGTTACATAAAGTTGCGGAACCAAAGGGTGGTAGTACAAGAAGTTGGTTTGGGACACACATGAACCGCTGTAAATAAATGTATTACAGCATTAATTTCTAACTCTTCCTACAATTCATCAAAAGCTAAAACAGGAGTTTATTCTGTTATTTAATTTAGATTTTATCTTGACGTTCTGATTTCATTCTCAAAATTTAACAGATTTAAAACAAATTTACTTGCCAGAGTGTCATATATACAATGCAACATTTATGAAAACACTCGTAATAAATTAATATAATGCTTTTAGAAAAATGAATACTTCATTAATTATGATGTTAACTTTTATATAAATTGATATAATACTCTTAGGAAAGGAATAATCAGATTGAAATGATGCTAACTTATATGATATTTTTCGTTTGGTTTGCAAAATCAAATATAATTTTTCATATAGTAGCTCGACTAGTATGTTGGAAACTTGTGCGCTAGCCAACATTTATTAATATTAATTTCATGGAAAAGAAAAACTTTCTTCTTTGTCTATTAAGATTTCTATCATAAAAATTACTAAATTATTCGAAAGCCTTAATGACATAAGAAAACAGAGTCTGAAAAATATAAAATTAAAAATAGTCATAAACTCAATATGAACATAATCTTAAAAATTTCATTCCAATTTAAAGGCTATCTTCCTGACTTTCAGCAATACTCTACGATAATATATTTCAGAAACAATAACTCAAATGTAACGTAACTGAAAACATTCTATACTTCTTTAGAAAAAAATTTATAATTATCTTCCATCACTAATAAAATCAAAAGGATTATTCTCAATCAATATTATTAACTTGAAAAATAACAGGCTTAATTAATTCAATACTTTTATGGAAGTTTCAATCAATTAAATTCCCTAAATTATATTTTAACCTTATTTTACGTACCTTAGCGGTTATTTGAAGAAACAATTATTCGTACATGATGAAGAAACACAATTAAACCTTTCAGGACATGGCACTACTAGAAAATTTAAACATTAATAAAAATAAAACTAGCTCCTACATTAACTAATTATATGAACTTATAAACTTGCCCAAAAAGGGCGAAACATAATGACTACATCTTTACTCTCGTAGTGCTCCTAGCAAAGTGTCCTCCAAAACGTAATCTGGTCTTGCGGTTGGGGAATCCCCCCACTACTGTATTTAGAAGCAGGTCTCCTATTGGGCGAAGGGAATCAATTTGACCAATCGTCGCGTGGCTTCTAGAGCCTTTGGACCAAATAGTAACTGCAAAATCGGTAGTTTGTTATAATTTCAATGCTTGCTGTTTTCCAGCTTATCACACTTTATGTCGCGACAGGAAGGCTAAGTTTTAGAGATAATTCCATAATCTACATTCCTCGACGACTCATTGAATTTATCATTGGACGACTCGGAGCCACAATTTTTAAATATCTATCATGGGAAACTCGAAGTCATGGCCGTTCATAATAGAGAGAGAGAATAATTTATTTCGCTAACTCACTTACAATAATGGCTCTAGTCTATTGCGTATTAAATTTACTATTATAACTTGGGAAAAGGGCTGAATTAAAAGGAGTGCTCGGCACACTAGCTTTGTAGGCTCAAACTGTGAGGAGAAGACTTGGATAACAATCCCATATTTAGGCCTTGTATCTGATAAAATAGGTAGGGGATTGAAGAGGAATGGATTTCATGTTGCTTTCAAGACCAAACCGATTTTAAATACCGTAGTCTATTTAGCTGGAGTAAAAACAAAATTGATATTTGGGATGAAAGCGGGGTGTACAAACTTAAATGTGATGATTGTAATGCTGTTTTGTGGGTCAGACTGGTAGAAGTTTCAAAAGTAGAATTAAAGAACACATCAGAGATTGGAATAAACAAAATGGGGAATCTAACTTTGCAGAACATTTGATAACAAATAATCACAAGTTCACAGTTAAGGAGAATGTTGAGTTTCTGCATGTTAATAACACAAGCAGATCTTTGAATATTCTAGAGGCTTTAAAAAACAAGAGTAATTAAGGAAAATTCCCAGTATAGTTAAATGACCAGATTAATTTCAACCAGTACAACACTATGAATTTAGTTTTATCATAAAATTGTAAGCATACATTAGTCAATAGTTTTTCCATTTACATATTTGTTTTATTATCTTTCACACTTGTTTTCTTGGTTCTTATTCTGTACTAAAAGTAAATTTTATTATCATGGCAATTCTGTTGCTTAAGCCGCCATTTTGTCACACCATTGAGGGGGAGGAGACTGTCTAGCTAGGCCAATGGCAGGCGTTCATGCCCTTGACCAATAGCAGTACTCGCCTACTAGTATAAATCTGCTGCTCTTGTATTTAGTTTTAGTTTATCAGAGATTGACAATGGTGTAATAACCGAGACCGGTCTTTCTAATTATCAATAAATCAGTGGTTTTTGACAATTTCTTAGTCTTCTCCATTCAATATGAATAATTACCACAATATCAACTTCTCAACTACACAAAAGTGAAACTAGCAAGTGAAGCTGAAGAAGTGAAGTTATATTTTAAATAGAAACTCAAGTATGAAGTAGCAGAAAGGAACATTTTCTTCAATAGATAATGCTTGAAACTGAAGGTTATACCAAAGTATGTGGCAATAGTAACCAACAACACTTCTACTATTGCACAGAAAAGCATAAAAACCGCCCAGAAATTTTGGATTAGGAAGGAGATCAGTCACTGGTATAAAATAAGGGATAGCTTATCTTCTACATTTATATTCTCCACATACAACTGGCAAGCAAACTACACAAGGCTGAGTGGGATTTCCTAGACAACAAATGTAGGGAACAACTTTTAGGAGATTGAGGGGAAAACAGTCACTCAAAACAAAAAACTGCAGAAACTTCTCAAAGATCAACATTGGACACTAAATAATAGGCCTATCATTCAACATCAACACAAGTTTGCTGATAGGGTAGCTAATTTCTCACAAGTCCAATTTTCATCCTCAGAGACAGAGTTACTAGGACGAGGTAACAAATACAGTGGTCATAACTATTTGGATAACCAACAACTTGAACGACTAGCATGCTGCATTGATAGCAATTGGGAAGCCTCAAAGAACAAAATACTAACTAACAGATGTGCTGACATAATTCTTCAAGAAAAGACAAGGGAACTTCGACCAGAGATCACAAAAATGGCAGACATCATGAAGAATTTAAAGAAGAAGATGAAAACCAATGACCTGATGATTTTGAAAGCTGACAAAGGATGCACTACAGTAATAATGGATAAGGACGAATATCTAAGTAAGGTAAACCATTTCATTGCAGATAACAATTTTATTGAGATTAACTCCAATCCCACCACCAAAATCAATAGCTTGATTAGAAATAAGTTGACCACCACCACCAAATATTTAACAAGAAAGAAACTAAGTATCTAACAGTTATGAATCCATATCCACCTAGACTTTTCGGTCAACCTAAATTACACAAAACTAATGTTCCTATAAGACCAGTGGTATCTTTTGTTAATTCCCCTGCTCTAAATTAGCTCACAAACTGAATAGCACCTTTCGGTCATTAACAGGTTTTCAACCAAAGTTTAGTATTAAAAATTCATTGAGTTGGTCAACAATAAAACATATTCCTGTTCTATCATCCTATAAACTTGTGTCATTTGATGTTACTAATTTATTCACTAACATTCGGTGGGAGAAAGTCTTGAAAGAGCTGAGGAAATAATGGAAGCCTCTATAAATGATCATACACTCAGAGAAGAACTGATAGGATTGATGAAGTTATGCACTCAGCATAATTATTTCAAATTAACAATAGATTTTTTGGACAAAGAGAGGGGTTGGCAATGGGGTCACCCCTCACCACTCCTAGCTGAATTATTTATGGATAAGTTAGAAAGTAGAATCATTGAAAATAGTCATTTCAAAGATAAAATTGTTTACTGGTTTCGATATGTTGATGATATTATTTGCTTATGGAAAGGAAGTAACAGACAACTAGACAATTTTCTTTCCTATCTGAATGGATTACATCAGAGTATAAAATTCACTGTAGAGGTAGAACAGGATTGTGTATTGAATTTTCTAGATTTAAGAATAGATCATAGCACTGGTTTTCACAAGTTTTCTATTTCCAGAAAACCAACCCATACTGATGTTATCATTCCTCTTCATTCTTGTCATCCTATTTCTCACAAACTTGCTGCTTTCAATAGCATGGTCTATAGAGCACTAACAATACCTATGAGCCATCATGATTTTGATATTGAGATCACTAAAATTAAACAGATAGCTGTCACAAATGGGTATGAAGGAAGTATGGTGGACAGATTATTGAGTAAAATTAATAGAAAAATTTCAATCAATTCTAGCTTTGTAGGCTCAAACTGTGAGGAGAAGACTTGGATAACAATCCCATATTTAGGCCTTGTATCTGATAAATAGGTAGGGAATTGAAGAGGAATGGATTTCATGTTGCTTTCAAGACCAAACCGATTTTAAATAGTCTATTTAGCTGGAGTAAAGACAAAATTGATATTTGGGATAAAAGCGGGGTGTACAAACTTAAATGTGATGATTGTAGTGCTTGTTATGTGGGTCAGACTGGTAGAAGTTTCAAAAGTAGAATTAAAGAACACATCAGAGATTGGAATAAACAAAATGGGGAATCTAACTTTGCAGAACATTTGATAACAAATAATCACAAGTTCACAGTTAAGGAGAATGTTGAGTTTCTGCATGTTAATAACAAAAGCAGATCTTTGAATATTCTAGAGGCTTTAGAAATAACAAGAGTAATTAAGGAAAATTCCCAGTATAGTTTAAATGACCAGATTCATTTCAACCAGTACAACACTACGAATTTAGTTTTATCATAAAATTGTAAGCATACATTAGTCAATAGTTTTTCCATTTACATATTTGTTTTATTATCTTTCACACTTGTTTTCTTGGTTCTTATTTTGTACTAAAAGTAAATTTTATTATCATGGCAATTCTGTTGCTTAAGCCGCCATTTTGTCACACCGTTGAGGGGGAGGAGACTGTCTAGCTAGGCCAATGGCAGGCGTTCATGCCCTTGACCAATAGCAGTACTTGCCTACTAGTATAAATTCTGCTGCTCTTGTATTTAGTTTTAGTTTATCAGAGATTGACAATGGTGTAATAACCGAAACCGGTCTTTCTAATTATCAATAAATCAGTGGTTTTTTGACAATTTCTTAGTCTTCTCCATTCAATATGAATAATTACCACAATATCAACTTCTCAACTACACAAAAAGTGAAACTAGCAAGTGAAGCTGAAGAAGTGAAGTTCTATTTTAAATAGAAACTCAAGTATGGAGTAGCAGAAAGGAACATTTTCTTCAATAGACAATGCTTGAAACTGAAGGTTATACCAAAGTATGTGGCAATAGTAACCAACAACACTTCTACTATTGCACAGAAAAGCATAAAAACCGCCCAGAAATTTTGGATTAAGAAGGAGATCAATCACTGGTATAAAATAAGGGATAGCTTATCTTTCTACATTTATATTCTCCACATACAACTGGCAAGCAACTACACAAGGCTGAGTGGGATTTCCTAGACAACAAATGTAGGGAACAACTTTTTAGGAGATTGAGTGAGAAAACAGTCACTCAAAACAAAAAACTGCAGAAGCTTCTCAAAGATCAACATTGGACACTAAATAATAGGCCTATCATTCAACATCAACACAAGTTTGCTGATAGGGTAGCTAATTTCTCACAAGTCCAATTTTCATCCTCAGAGACAGAGTTACTATGATGAGGTAACAAATACAGTAGTCATAACTATTTGGATAACCAACAACTTGAACGACTAGCATGCAGCATTGATAGCAATTGGGAAGCCTCAAAGAACAAAATACTAACTAACAGATGTGCTGACATAATTCTTCAAGAAAAGACAAGGGAACTTCGACCAGAGATCACAAAACGGCAGACATCATGAAGAATTTAAAGAAGAAGATGAAACCAATGACCTGATGATTTTGAAAGCTGACAAAGGATGCACTACAGTAATAATGGATAAGGACGAATATCTAAGTAAGGTAAACCATTTGATTGCAGATAACAATTCCATTGAGATTAACTCCAATCCCACCACCAAAATCAATAGCTTGATTAGAAATAAGTTGACCACCACCACCAAATTATTTAACAAGAAAGAAACTAAGTATCTAACAGTTATGAATCCATATCCACCTAGGCTTTTTGCTCAACGTAAATTACACAAAACTAATGTTCCTATAAGACCAGTGGTATCTTTTGTTAATTCCCCCTGCTCTAAATTAAACTTTCTGTTTTCAATAGCATGGTCTATAGAGCACTAACAATACCTATGACCCATCATGATTTTGATATTGAGATTACTAAAATTAAACAGATAGCTGTCACAAATGGGTATGAAGGAAGTATGGTGGACAGATTATTGAGTAAAATTAATAGAAAATTTTTATCAATTCTAGCTTTGTAGGCTCAAACTGTGAGGAGAAGACTTGGATAACAAACCCATATTTAGGCCTCGTATCTGATAAAATGGGTAGGGAATTGAAGAGGAATGGATTTCATGTTGCTTTCAAGACCAAACCGATTTTAAATAGTCTATTTAGCTGGAGTAAAGACAAAATTGATATTTGGGATAAAAGCGGGGTGTACAAACTTAAATGTGATGATTGTAATGCTTGTTATGTGGGTCAGACTGGTAGAAGTTTCAAAAGTAGAATTAAAGAGCACATCAGAGATTGGAATAAACAAAATGGGGAATCTAACTTTGCAGAACATTTGATAACAAATAATCACAAGTTCACAGTTAAGGAGAATGTTGAGTTTCTGCATGTTAATAACAAAGGCAGATCTTTGAATATTCTAGAGGCTTTAGAAATAACAAGAGTAATTAAGGAAAATTCCCAGTATAGTTTAAATGACCAGATTCATTTCAACCAGTACAACACTACGAATTTAGTTTTATCATAAAATTGTAAGCATACATTAGTCAATAGTTTTTCCATTTACATATTTGTTTTATACTTGTTTTCTTGGTTCCTATTTTGTACTAAAATTAAATTTTTATTATCATGGCAATTCTGTTGCTTAAGCCGCCATTTTGTCACACCATTGAGGGGGAGGAGACTGTCTAGCTAGGCCAATGGCAGGCGTTCATGCCCTTGACCAATAGCAGTACTCACCTACTAGTATAAATTCTGCTGCTCTTGTATTTAGTCTTAGTTTATCAGAGATTGACAATGGTGTAATAACCAAAACCAGTCTTTCTAATTATCAATAAATCAGTGGTTTTTTGACAATTTCTTAGTCTTTTTCATTCAACATTTAGTAAGAGTCTTGTTCATTTTCGGTTGTGAATTTGTTATCTGTATCAGCTGTTTCTGCTTGGAGGGTGATAACTGTTTACCTGTATTCTTTAGTTTTAGGGCGCTCACTCGATCGAGTGTTGTAACAGTGACAACTTTGGCTCCATCATGCACTCGCGTCAGCACCTTTCCGTTTTGCACCCACATGTATTGAAGGAGGTTATCTTTCTTCATGATCTTCAGCTCGTTGAAAACCTTGTGTTGCGAAACGCTTAGGCTTTTAAACAGCCTTGGTCGTTCAATCCATTATACCAATGTCTTTCGTATTCCTACCGGAACGCCCAGTCCATGACCAACGTTTTTCACGATCTGAATGATGTCTTCATTTTTATCTTTAGGGATTCCATTAATCTCGATGCTATTTGCCCGCGAATACTGTTCCAGGTCCTCTAAATGAGTCTCGAGGTCGTTGCATTTCTTCTTTAGGTTGGTGTTTTCTGTCATCAGTGATTCGTAATTAGCTTTGTATTCGTTGATGATGTTTAGTTGGTCAGATATCATTCCTTTCAGCTCTTCAATATTCTCATGACATGACTCTACTGATTTCCCTAACTGTCTATCCAAAACCTTGATTTGATTTTTGTTTTCTTCTCTCATTTCCTGAAGAAGGTTGTAAACGTCTTTCAAATTGATTTTGTCTCTGCTCAGTAATGTTTTACCTGCATGCTTTTCCTTCTGCTCTTCTTACACAGGTCGCAACGCCAAATTTCGTTGTTGCTACTGAGAAAGTCTATATCATCCTTAGACATCTGTACACAGCCACCATGAAAGATTTTACTACATTCACTGCACTGTATTTCCGACTGACGACTACTCACTACTTTGGAACATACTTTACATTTGTCACTCATTGTAACACTGGATATAGGAAAAAACAGAATATGAAAACGTTTCTCAATTATTTCAAAGCATGAATAAAATTGAGAAATACACGACTCTACTATCACCAAGTTAAGATGAGCGGTCGGCCTCAGTTCCTTCTGCCTCGAGCGCTCGATCATAACTGCAATTGTTACAGTTGGTTCCTTACTGTTTCCCGGTTCTAAGATAAAGTCTACTGTCTGGATATATAGCACTATGACTTGACTATTGATAAAAACAAAACTAAAATGGAGTTCTGGCATTCACTTTTTCACTAATAGGAAATGTGAATAACTTTTCACGTAGAACGAAAATACAATATTTATGTACACAAATAAATAATGTATAGGCCGAATTTCCTATGATATTAAATGACACTAATATTTAGGCAGATTCAGGACGAATTTCCTGAATCTTAAAGCCTCAAGAGTGAGTACTTAGCTGAACGAAAGCTAAATCCACACTGACTCTCAAACCGGCAGATGCCTGGAATGATAAATTGATGAGTAATAATTGATATTATAAAATTATAGAACTTCTCCTGCCATCTGGCGGTCAATGAGTGAATGAATACATTTCAAATGGCCTCAACATTGAGAAAATAATGAAACTATTCAGATCTCAATTAAAACATTTTAAACTTCACTTATATAGAAAAATTTCAAGAGGACTAAAACATTTCTACCCTAGCCAGCAGCCATCTTTTCTTGAGAGAAGTGCCCGAAGTTTTTGGGGATGCCTAGACACGACATCAATTGCCAACCTCACTAATAAAGAATACCAGTTTACAAATTATATTTATTATTCTCAATAAAACTTTATTTTTAAACTGTTTTGAATTTTATTTAACCTTCATGTTGTTTAGAATTATTTGTTAATTGAGAAATAGAACTTTGTTACAGTAGGTCATTCAACATTAGAATAGCTGATAAATTCCAGGCAGATGTCAAGTCCAAATATCAATTATACCGATATTTACTATAAAGTTTATTGATATTTTGAATATCAAATTGAAGATTCGATTTTTTATTGAGAAAATGTGATACAGTATTACAATTAAAACATTTGATGTTTTTAGAAATAAACCAACTTTATATTTTCTAAACAACACTTATATAAAACATTTTGAGAGACTAGTTTTCGTTGTTGCACCATTTTACTCATCTCAAGTAACTGGTTTGTTATTTTAGTCGAATTGAATATCTATAGTTTTTTATAGTGATGTTGACTATTTTAAATTATTTTCATTTATTTCCAATGACCAGGCATTCCTGGATAGATTGATCACGTCTTCAGTTATAGGATGGTCATAGTTGACTAGGCCCACCGCAAAGTAGACCAACGCTAATCCACAAAAAGCAACCCACGCCGAGGATGTTATGTAAACCAAAGAAGCTAAGCTTTTCCAGACATCTGTGTAATACATGCAATGAATAATCCACTTGTCAGCTGATTGATTATGAATAATTCCATAGCAATGATTTACAAAACATCCCACAGCGTGGGTTGCTTTTCGTGGATTAGCCTGGGTTTAGTTTGCGGCGGGCCATATGAGCATATAATAGAGGTACTGTAAGATATAGGCCATACGAAAACCAAACACGGTGTACCGTATTTCAAATCAAAAACTGGTAGATTGTTTTTTTTATTAAATTCCAATTTTACAAAGATTAACATAAACATTTTCAGATGCTCTTAGAAGTTTTAGGAAGGAGAATTATTCAGCCTGCAAATATAAAAATACCTCTTGAGAAGAAAATAATTTTTACAGTTTGGATGTTGAGCAAACCAGAGACATTCTTAGCTGCTGATGACAAATACAATTTTTCTCAAAGTACTGCTCATAGAACATTCTATGGGATAGTGGATGTCATTGCAGCTTCAGTAGATGAACATGTTCAACACTCTTGCAGCAACTAAAGTCATCTGATATAATTAATAGCAGCCTTTACTTCATCGTTTGCTTGCTACATAAGAACTTTCTTTAATACAAGATTATCACCCGGTTGCACAACTGTCTTTTAACTTTTAATCCCAAATAAATTTAACTTTTGTTGCCTCAGGTCCACACATGACCCTCTGTGGTGGCTTCTGTAACATAAAGAGAGGGGCACCGCATATAATGAACAATGATATTAAAACATCATTAAATAGTGAAGATGATTGACTTCCATATTTAGGCCTACTAAGCATTATGTTATCATTACTAGTAGTGCAGTCTATATACAGTGGTGCTTGCAAAATATATTGTAGTTCTGAATTTTCAATGTGATATAAATCACTCTCAAACAGGCTGTATCAGTGCCACTTTTTCGAAGTAGTTCAAGAAGGAAACTTCAAGCTTGGCTACAAAATCTTACAGAAACTTGATTAAATTACACCGGAAGAGTAGCTCAAATAATGTCATAATCATGAACATATAACATAGAAGAAACGCGTCTATAATGAGGTCACGTTTAATTGGCAGTAGAGAAATATATTAGAACAACGTTGCCAATTCTCTGCCTAGTCACTGCCTTTTATAGAGGATAGCTGATACCAGTATATATTATGTAATATCAACTGTTCATTCTTGTTTAAAACAATCAATTCATTGTACTCATCAAGTAAATTTATTTTTCAATAAATAATACACTTGCTTAATAAGATTGAAAATTTTGTTAATTGATTATATTCCTACATTGTAAAAAACCAATCTGGCAAAAGGATAGCAACACCAATGTTAATCAAATTTCCCTAAACATTTTATTTATCTCATAGTTTTAGAGATTTCCCTATACTGTGAGTCTTCTAGGTTGTTCTGTGTATCTTCTTTAGTATTGAAAAGACAGACTTCTTTCAATTGTGGAGTAGCTTGGTTTAAGTTTTCAAAATGCAATGGGTATAAAGCTGCATATTATACACCAAAGTTTTCACAGATTATTCTATAAAAAAGTTGTTAATTATCTTTAAAAAATTTGCTGTTCTCAAACAATGTGGAGTACCAAAAGCTGGCAATTTTTCGCCTAGAGAGCATATAGTAGCATTCATGGACTTGTAATGATGGAAAATTTTGTTGGCAACTTTCTCAGTGTTTTCGACAATGTATGGAAAACAAAAATCATGTTAGAAAGAAGGATTTTCACAAGTTGAGGAAGCAATTTTGCTGTAATGTTAACATATTGCCATAATTTGTTTAAAACTTGAATGACAACTCTAATGTAAAAGCTCAAAGTTTTTAGCTTGGCGTAAATTATAAGTCTCTACAAAAATAGCAGCAGAATATGGTAAAATTACTCACAACAATCTGACTACTATCACTAATCGTTATTATGTGATAAAATTTATATTATAAGAGGATTGCATGGAAGCGCCTTACCTGCTGCTACACCAGCCATCTTGATGTAGCCGTAGTATTCTTTCATGGGATTCTTTCGGACTGGAATAAGTCCGAGCTGCCTGTAAAACAAAAATCATAAAGTTTCAGTACTTGAGCAGTTGAATTTAAATTAGAATCAATCTTAAGGAAATGCAGAGGACCTGCATAGCAAATAAAATTATTCTTATAGAATGCAAGAGATAATTTTCATTATCTTTATTATGCATAATAGGCCCATTCCATAAAATAACAAACTTTCCAATGAAAATGAGTGAAGTTTATTAGGTTTATGTTTCTGTTTTGCAGATTAAGTATTCTGAAATTTTATAATGAAATTCTATTTTTTATATTTTTAATGTGTGCCGTGCTATGAACTTAGAAAGTAAATTTGGAATTTGGAATTTAGAAGCACACACAATATAACTTAATAAAAGGGATGCTTGATAAACATACTTAGTGCTAGAGAATGGGAATCCAGAAATGACAATAGAGGTAAGGATATAGAAAGAAGATATCAAATGTATTGTCACCTCTTACAGTTAAATTCAACAGTTAATAAAACAAAATTAAGTTGCATCATGAAAACTGAAAATGGAATCACTAAATTTAGAAAGTTATCTCTAATATAGCTAATTCGATAGTATCCTACTATGTCTGCTTTACATTGAAAACGTTTTAGATTGAATCATAAGAAGCTTAAAGGACTCTAGTTTCAGAAAGAATAATTGAAAGTTATCATAGATATTTCTCAGAAGTTAATCATAAATAACAGTAAATATTTCAAAAGAAAGATCAACATAGAATTCAGATAACACTTGGAGCATTTAGAACACACTTGAAACTATCAAAATATTATCAAATACCGTATTAGTAATCCCCAATAATATATGTTCTGTATCTTTATAATTATTATAAAAGCTGCAAAGACAAAATATTCCTAAAGTATCACATCACGGAATTCTACCTGGGAAAACTATTCAAAAATATGTGACATCAAAACAAATTTAGAAAGGCTAGGGTCCTTATTGAAACTTCGATTCTTCACAACTTTAAGATGAAAATATCATTTACAAAACATTTATGAAACTTTAAACATTTTATATGCTAGTTCAACTCTTAGTAGTTTAGTAGATTATAAAATATAAATTTAAAGAAAACTGAAATTCCCAGCTGGATCCTTACAGAGAAAATATGACCACATATCTCAATGTAAAGATACGATCTCGTACAACCGAAAATCTACTATTCAAACGAAATAAGAATTTGTAATCTATTAATCCCCAAGTCCTAAATCTCAAAGTTATGATTTAATAATAAAAGAAGAGTCTAATTCAGCACATTTTAATTGATATGATGGTTCACGTTTTACCCTCCTTTGAAAGTCTATAATCACTGAAACCCATTTTGCCACATCCGGAGTTCCTGGGACGTTTGTTTAATTTGGAAAAAGTTGTTATCTCAAAGCTGTTTCGTCAATTTGAATCAAGGCTCGATGATTGAGCTCTACACGTCCAGATGGGACAGGAGACAGCAGACCCCAAGCTTCTAGGACTGCCATCGATTTAGAGGCATCTCAGTGGCTTAAAGACACACGTTCACGAGACATCCATGAACTCGTACATTGATGAACCCGTACATTGATGGACCCGTACATTGATGAACCCGTACATTGATGGACCCGTACAATGATGGACCCGTACATTGATGGACCCGTACATTGACCGCTATTAGAATAAAAAAATAAACTGGGAAAAAACAAATCAACTTAACTTCAGTTATATTATAAAATCAACATTATTTAGGCTCTTCCTATATGAAATTCGGATAAAAAAAATACTTTAAAATGCAAATAACCATTACTTTTATATCTTGATTTGATCAAACTTATTAGTAGTCAGGGTCATGCCCTATATACAAAGAGGTGAGAACATAGTATTCCATAATACATAATTCACTAGTTGATTGAATCACATTTTATAATAAGGTCTTTCGAGTATTGTTCTTAGTTTGTTCAGTCTGTTTAAATTATATGATAGGTGTCTTCTTCCTAATCAAAATTAACAAAATACAATACTAAAATTACTAATATAATTCATAACAAAGTACTACAAACATCAGGAAATAGTCATTTAAATTTAGGTTAATAGCTTCCTCTTCAGAAGTAATATCAAACAAAATATCTTGTAACTATTATTTAACGAAAATCCTAAATAAATGCTGCAAATCACCCCGAAGACTTCTGCTACTGCAGACATTGACAACAGGGTTAACAGCTAGATGGAAATTCGATGAGAACTGCTATCCAAAAATTGCTTGCCAGCCCGGGAATCGAACCCGGTACCTCCCAATTGCTAGTCAGGAATGCTTACCCTTACACCAAACTGACAATCTCTGGATAGCAGCGCTCATTTTATACGAAGCCATAGCAGCCAACCAATGTCAATGTCTGCAGTAGCAGAAGTCTTCGGGGTGATTTGCAGCATTTATTTAGGATTTTCGTTAAATAATAGTTATAATTATATTAATTAGCATTTGAATAAATGCATTCTCTATTTATTCCATCTATAACTGGTTGGCCGCTATGGCTTCGTATAAAATGAGCGCTGCTATCCAGAGATTGCCAGTCTGGTGTAAGGGTAAGCATTCCTGACTAGCAATTGGGAGGTACCGGGTTCGATTCCCGGGCTGGCAACTAATTTTTGGATAGCAGTTCTCATCGAATTTCCATCTACCTGTTAACCCTGTTGTCAATGTCTGCAGTAGCAGAAGTCTTTGGGGTGATTTGCAGCATTTATTTAGGATTTTTGTTAAATAATATAATAATAATAAAGCTTTATTTATCATCCATAATGAACAAAAGCCTCTCTGTATGAGGTAATAAAAAATTTGAGATTGACTATTCTCAACTATATTGGTACAGTTCACGGAAATAATATGTTGTAAATTTCAATGTCTTTTCACAATCTGCTCACTATTCTGGTCTACCACTTTCGGTCTCTGGCTGTAGTAGGCCATGCATGGCCAACCCGCTGAATCAGCTCGTCCCGCCATCTGCAAGGTGGTCGTCCCCTTCTCCTAACCTGGTCTCTTGGGATCCATTCCATGCAGATTTTGGTCCAGCGGTCGTCTGACATTCTTGCCACATGTCCTGCCCAATTCCATTTCAGGATGTGGGCCTCCTTTTGTAGGTACTTCATCTGCATCCTGCTCAACACCTCTCTATTTCTCACTCGTTGACTAAGTCTGATTCAAAGTATGCTGCGCATCATTCTCCTTTGGGTTGTCTCCAGCTTCTGGTCCAATCTTTCTGTTAGCGTCCATGTTTGCGACCCATAGAGAATTGCCGGATACATGCACATTGTCATCACTTTGGATTTTAGCTGATTGGAAAAGTTGCCCTTAAATATATTCCTAAATGACCAGTACTTTCCCCACTCCTTCTTAATTCTAGCATTCACTTTGCTAACAGCTCTATTTGTGAAAGAGAGTCTCTGTCCCAAGTACTCATATTCTTTGACATATTCAATTTCACCACAGGATACCTCCACTAACTCTTTTTTGGCATTAGTAATGGTCTTTGTTTTCGATGCATTAAGATGAAGGCCCATGCTCTCACTGATGGAAATCAGTTCGTTCAACATATCTTTCATTTGTTAGGCGGTTTCTGTCACTAGCATTACATCATCGGCGAATCGCAGGTTGGTGAGTTTGAAGCCGTTGACTCGTGTAGCCCCTGGTCCTCCCACTCCAGCCTTCAAAAAATATACTCCAGGCAGCAGTTGAAGATAAGAGGGGAGAGTGGACAGCCCAGCTTAACACCTCTCTCTACCTTGATCTTCCTTCCTCTTCTCTCCAACTCGATAAAAAATTCTGTGCTGTCATAGAGGCTCTTCATCAACTTGATGTAATCTCTACTTATTCCAGACTCTTCTAGCGCCTCCCACATTTTGTGATGACTGAGACTGTCAAACGCTTTCTGATAATCGACGAACCCCAAGTACAAAGGTTTATTGTACTCTGAGCACTTCTCAATCAGCTGATTAGCCGCCTGTAAGTGGTCCATTGTGGAGAAGCCGGGCCTAAATCCTGCCTGCTCAGTAGGATGGTTTTTGTATACTCTACTCATGATTCTATTCTTTATAATTGAGGCGAAAACTTTGTATAGTACAGATGAGAGAGTTATTGGTCTGTAGTTTCTTACATCTAATCGGGATCCTTTCTTGAACAAGATTATCACCATGCTGGTTTTCCAGTCCTTAGGAATCACTTTATTTCTCAAAATTTTATTGAATAGTAGTGTAAGTGGTTTCATTAGTTTGTCTAATGCTATTTTCAGTATTTCATTTGGGAGCTTTTTCTTTTTTCAGATTTCCAATTACATTTACTACTTCTACCTCTAGAATGTCCGGTTCGTGAAATTCGATGGGCCGATCATTGACTGCTACCCATCTTTCATCTTGTTCTGTTACTTTATAAAGGTCTTCGTAGAATGCAGTTACTTCCTCCACTATGTGCCATCTTTCGGTTGCCATTCCTTCTTCAGTGTTAAGTCTGGGAATCCATTTTCTTTTATTCATATTAAGCTGTTGATTCACTTTTTTGGTCGATCCTGTTGCTGAAATGATCGAGTTTATAATGTTCTCCTCAAAATCTCTTAACTCCTCCCTTATTCTCTTCCTCTCTTCTTTTCTTTAGATTTTGATGTTCTTTCTTTTGTTCCTCAGTCTTGTTTACAATTCTATTCAGTCTTTCTCGCCTTTCAATTAGAAGTTTTGTTTCTGCTGAAATCCTATTACTCCTTCTTCTCCCTGTTTCTCTGTTCGCTCGCTGTTCTCTCGCCAATCTGTCAGAAGCAGAGCATATGGATTGCACCAAGTTTTCATACATTTCTTCAATACCACTTATTTCCATTATGCATCTCCTCCTAAATTCTACTTCTAGATTTTCCATAAAATTTTTCCCATTCAGCTCATCTACTTTTATTTTGTTTTGTTTACTTGATGTAGAATCTTCTTTTGTGGAGTAACATTTCACTCATCAATAATCTGTGGTCTGAATCATAATTGAAATTTTCAATTATTTCCAGTTTTCTGACCATATCATTGTTTTTCCTAACAATGAAATAATCTATTTCGTGCAAACCACCTACCACTTCCATGTCCATCTTTCCTCTATATTTCCTTCGAAAAAACCATTAATTATTTTCAGATTGTTAATCAGTGCGAAGTCTTGAAGTCTTTCTCCCTTTTCGTTTGTAGATTCCACATCACCATATCTACTGCTACTCCTATCTCCATAACTTCTAATAGCTTTTGCATTGAAATCTCCAATTATTAACAATTTCTCTTCATTTTTCGTCATTGTCATCACCTCCTCCACCTTCTCATAGAATCCATCAGTTTCTTCTTCTGTGCTGTCCGATGTTGGTGCATGCACTTGAATAATGAATAATTTCAAATTTCCGACTGTCACTCACAGGAACGCAATTCTGTCAGAGACAGCCTGAAACTCTGAAAGACCATTTTTCAGTTTTCTGTTGACAAAGAATCTAACTCCCCTGTGACCCCTTCTGGCCGCTGCATGACAGAATATATGTCCATTTTTTCTTTCTACTACTTCTTCGTAGCTCCTCCTGATTTCTGCTAATCCTAAAATATCCCAACTTATTTCTTTCATGGCCTCTTCAAGTTCCATTAGCTTATCTTCTTCACAAACCGATCTTGCATTAAACGTTCCAATGTATGAAGTTTTCCTTTTCAATATTTTGTTATTCTTTTGTATAAGTTTATCTTTTTTATTAGAGCTGTTCTTTAATAATTCCTGAATTGATCCGGTCCTATTAATTTCCTGTATTTGCTATGTCTGGTTATTTGCGTCTCTCTGACTCTCATCTTTTCTTTTCTCCGCTTTCTCAGTCAAATCATTGTCTTGATTCATAGGTCCTTGTTCATTTGCTTGATTCACTTCTTTGCAAGCTTCACCGCGTTTAGTTAGGAAACTTTCAATACCTCTATTATTTTCCACGTTTCTTCCTTTCTTCACAGACTGCTTTACATAACAAATCTTACTTTCCCCATCCTGGTTTCTAGGAGATGGCTCTTCACTTCTAGCCCGTTTGGCTGATTTGGCCTCTTGTTGCTCCAGGTCATCGAGTGTGTACAGTTTTCCCTCGACTTTTAGCTTGTCTTGTATCATGATAGTTCTTTTACCCTCGCTTTTCAACCTCAAAAGATGCATGAAGAGGTTTTTCCGTATTTCTCTGGTCACTTGGGAGAAATCTTCCTTGATTTGAACATTCTTAAAACTGTTTTCATTTTGAAGCTTTCCCTTTCTCCTCAATACAATACTTTTTATTGCCATTGAGTTGAATTTTACTAGCACTGGAGCCCTCTCTTTATCCTTGTTTGTTCTCCATAAGTCTTTGATATAGTTATTATTTATTTCGGGGACCAAAAACTTGAGTATATGCATGACTTCGCTATTAATTTCAAAAAAGCTCCTGCCTTGTAGCCTACTCCATAGATTAGTAGATTGAACCTCCGCTCTCTCTCCTCAGTAGTCTTACCATTTTCTGAAACGTTATTTTTTATTTTGTGAATCTCTTCTATTTCCTTTTCAAAGCGACATTTTATTGTATCCACTTTACTTTCTAGCTTCTGTAGCTTCTCTAGAATTTTGTCTAGTTTCTCATCAACCAGCGACATATTGTGCAGTGTGTTTTCTATGGCCTACAGCTGACGAAAAATGTATTAGGTATTGTATAATTGATCATGAAATGAGTCTTATCATTGTTCAAAGTCCATTCGTTTTAAACAGTGTTTACGGTTCTAAAGAATTTACACTTTCAATGTTGGGAATCCCCTGCAGATTGAAATTTGAACAAATGAAATCTGCTCATAAGACACAGTCACTACTCAGAATGTTGAAACTAATCACAAAATGACACTACTGTAATTATAATAACTAGATTTTGTAATTCCACTCGAGCACAAATCACACTAATATTTTTACAGCAGTCAAGGCTGCCAACCAATGTCAATGTCTGCAGTAGCAGAAGTCTTCGGGGTGATTTGCAGCATTTATTTAGGATTTTCGTTAAATAATAGTTATATATTAATTAGCATTTGAATAAATGCATTCTCTATTTATCCATCTATAACTGGTTGGCCACTATGGCTTCGTATAAAATGAGTGCTGCTATCCAGAGATTGTCAGTTTGGTATAAGGGTAAGCATTCCTGACTAGCAATTGGGAGGTACCGGGTTCGATTCCCGGGCTGGCAACAAATTTTTGGATAGCAGTTCTCATCGAATTTCCATCTACCTGTTAACCCTGTTGTCTGCAGTAGCAGAAGTCTTTGGGGTGATTTGCAGCATTTATTTAGGATTTTTGTTAAATAATAGTTATATATTCTCTATTTATTCCATCTAAAATATCTTGATTCCTTCTTTAGGTACTCTACATTTCTATAAGAGCATGTAGGTACCATTCATTTTCTTCCATCACTCATCAGTTTGAATTACCTTACCATCTTCCATTACAAAAGAATCCAAAGGACTATACTCAATAAATCTATCACAATACATTTACACTTAAATTTATCTATCACAATAAATTTAATTGAAGCATTTACTGAGGCAGAAGAAACTAAAATATGCTATTGGAACAGATGGTTCCACAGCCAAATACTAACAAGCCTTAAGTTGGCATAAAAGCCATAATTAATACAAAATACTGAGACGACACGATTTTCCCAGTAGCATACCTTCTATGCACACACTTACAGAGTCGACACAACACAATGCAGAAAAGCAAAGCAGAGAAATAAATTGTTATAACAGACTGACTTCTCATGATAATTCCCATAATCCTCATCATTCAAAATTGGAACAATGAATATTGTTACAAATATTATATTTCATATTCACAATTTCTTGATGAAGCCTAACAGTTTTCAATAGATCACACCATGAGCACAAATATATTTTCATAGAATAGTCATACTAAACTAATAATACAGTATTGTCAATAATGCAAATAATAAACTTACCTGCCAATAATGTATAAATTTATTCCTTTTCAATTATTTTATAAAATATGCCTACAAAAATATACTCATGCTAGAACTTCGTAGCACATACTATTTGGTCGGGTCACGATTCCTGATTACCAGGCAATTCCTGACCCGGGCAAGAAAAACCAAAGATGGCGACCGGGTGATGAACTGTCAAAAGCTCCCATGGAACGCGGGTGGCCCACTGAACTCTATACTAACTGGAATGGACTAGCAACACAAAGAAAGTGACGCAGCTGGTAAATATGGGCAACCCGCATTGCTGTGGGATTCGTCATTTTGTTACACATTGACTCTTATGGGAAAATGCATTGCACAGTTTCAATTTCTATTTTATTTCTATATTGTATGTCTTATTCCATGGAAGCGTTATTTTTCCTTTATTAAGAAGTTCATTGTTAACTTTTTGAGAGCAAAAATGATGTAATAGGTTGAATATGAATAAAGAAAATTTTTTTTCATTTATGACTGCAGTAGTTTTAGTAATGTCAACTTTTCACAAGCAAGGGAATAACTTTGGGCCAGATTTCAGAGAAGCGTATCATTTATTAATTTTTATTCATTCAACAAGGACAAATATAAACTGTCATGAAATGATTGGGAATGAAAAAACAGGCTAATAGTCCTTATTATTTCAATCCCGAATTTTGTTTGTACACAGTCCAAAGGAGGGCTGTATTTAATTGAAACTATTAAACACAGTCTTATGTTTATTTTGATAGGATATACTATTGTTTTTTTGGATTATATGATTTATTGTTATTGTTAAAGGAAAGATTTATGATTTATTGTTTAAAGAAATATATCTATTTGATAATATAGGCCTACTTACAGCAGGCTATGAATGTAGAATATTATGTAGGTGTGCATTGGTGTAATTTCAAATCATATAAGAGTGGGAGTTTCAGAAATGAAGCAAATAACGAAGAAACATTTTATTATATTATACGACTAAGCAAACAGTAAAATATGCTACGTAATTACCAGAGTAAAATGAACAATTTGAAATTGAAAGGTTTCAAAAATTAATTACAATTCAGCTGATAACAATCTCATATTTTTTACAATAAAAGTAGGTAAATGAAATGAATTATGTGGACTCATGATGATCCAATAACATTTCAAATCATGTAAGTGTGGGAGTTTCAGAAATGATGCAAAGAAATCTATGAAGAAACATTTATATTAATTGTATTATAATTATGATCATATGATAAGCAAATAGTAAAATATGCTAAATAATAATTATAATATTGTGAATTGAACGATTATTTATTTGAAATGGAAAGGTTTCAAAAATTAATCACAATTCAGCTGATAGCAATATCATATTTTTCAAAATAAAAGTAGGTACCTACAATAAATTATGTCATCTCTTGATGATAACACAAAATTATTAATCATTTGTATTTATTCTTCTTTGAATAAGGATTAATTTGTTCTCCAACTATGTTTTTTTTTATTTTAGATGCTATAAAGTAGGCCTCAATTTTCAATTAGCATAGAAACTATCACCGTATACTAGGAATATATAACCAAATTTGTTGTTTTATTTTTGGTCAAATAAACTGATCAATATAGAAAAAAGTATGGGAAATGTATGTAGAACAAAAAGGTTTCTTGTGATCTAATACTGATAGTCCCAATACTCATTCAAATCCGTTTTTCAACTTTAAAAATGAAAAATCATACTCAAGAGCTGCAACAACCTGCTTAAATGTATGAGTACGAGAGAGAAGGGAATCCCACACGGTAGGCCTCACTCACTTTGCCTTACACACTTTTGGCTGTAGCTTAGCATTGGACAGCCCGTTCCAGTTAGTATAGAGTTCACTGGGGTGGCCTAGCTCCTTAGACCAGTTATAGAATAAACATGCTGGGAAGTCTAGCCTCTGAAGCCAACATCTACTGCCATATCGTCAAATCGTGACATCATCATCGGATAGAAAACTTTCAGATTGTGTCTATATCAGAAGGATGTAATAGTATATTTCGCACCTAGGGCCGAAAATGAGACTTTTCCGGCACAAAAACGGTTTTCAAGTCCGAGGCCGTAGGCCGAGGACTAGAAAAGATTGAGAGCTGGAAACACATTTTTGCCCAAACACTATTTTTTGCCACACAAGAAAAATAAACCAATATATATGAGAATAATTGTTTATTAGGCACAAAACTGAAAACTCATAGCTCTAGCAAATCTGAGGTACAGTAATCTGAATATCAGGAAATTTTATAAGTATCTTTATTTTTTTCATTTTCATTGGATACAATTACAAATCATATAAATATAATTGGGAAAGAACAACAGGCATGGCCCAAAACTATTCTGTTCCCAAATTTTGATAATGAATTTAGGTTGTTTTTAATAGTTTTAAGTAGTTAAAATTATCCACCAGGTTCAGTGGTAAACGTGTACTTCAGCTGGGTTTGGGTAGATTTCAATTTGTCTAAATAACCTAAAAGATTATGTTCAATTATGTTTTAATGTGGGAGGCTTAGTTTATACTTTCAAATGGCAATAAGGTTATATTATTATGAATATTTTGATTCTTGAATAATGAACACAAAATGAAAAGTTTTCTGATCAGCTGTTTTAGCAGACTTGAAATTTGGACAATCTGGATGTCAACAATGCTTTCTATTGACAACTGCGGAAGTTGAGGTTAGAAGTCCTATTCTACTCTGAAAATCGAATCTAAATAGTTTATGATATCTTATTTGTATTCCATTAATCCAAATAAAATGATAGTATCTTATTGCAGAATACTTTATTCAATTTCTAGAAGCATAGACTGATTGCATTTCATAAACCATTTTGTAGACACATTCACATCAAATCAGAATCAGCTGAGTTCAAGGTTATTTTACAGCCCTAGGGCCATAAAACTTTTACCGGCCTGGTCAGAAAACAATCATTTTCGGCCTCCATATGACGCATGAAAACCAGCTCATTACATCCAAGTGGGGCAAAAATTATTTTTCCTACAGTTACCTTGAAAAGTGGCCATTCCTGCACTTATTACAGACCACAAAGAATCACTTTCTGCTTTAGGGCGGGAATAGTATATTTTGCACCTAGAGCAGAAAATGAGATTTTTCTGGCTCGAAATCAGTTTTCAAGTCCAAGGCCATAGGCTGAGGACAAGAAAAGATTGAGAGCCGGAAAAACATTTTTGCCTGTGGTTTGAATGATATTTTTTGCCACACTACAGGTATTGCTGACAAAATAAATAAAAAATACAAGTAAATAAAAGTTAAGTTATCGTACCTATCTCTTGATTTTAGTGGTAGAAGTTTTGCAGTCAGGATTTCAGATTTTTTTTTAAATTTCACTTGGAATATCATGGGCATCATCATCTTCAAGCATTTTTGGAAAATCGGAATGCACTAATCAACAATAAATAATTGAATAAAAATGGTTGCAAAGTGAATGCTGAATTAGTTTGATTGGAAACTCGAACTGAAATAATTGCATCTTCAGATGAAGAATATTGACACTCGCCCGATCTAGCGGATGACTTATTAACTATGGACTTCCATGTTAGTGGCTAGAAAGAGTACGTTCTCCGGTCTAGGCCAGAAAGAAACCCTTTTCTGACATCAGACGAGAGTTGTCTGCAAACAAGGTCTTTCAGATTTACATAGGGACTGGAAAACAGCTGATTCTGTACAGTGTGGTGGAATAGTACATTTTGCACCTAGGGCTAAAAATGAGACTTTTCCGGCTCAAAATCGGTTTTCAGGTCCAAGGCCATAGGCCGAGGACTAGAAAAGATTGAGAGCCGAAAAAACATTTTTGCCAATGGTGAGAAAGTTATTTTTCGCCACACAGAAAAATAAACAAAATAAATATGAGAATAATTGTTTATTAGGCACTTCTGAAAGCAAAACAGGAAGGTCATAGCTCTAGCAAATCAGAGGTAATCTGAATATCAGGGAATTGTCTAAGTATTTTTATTTTTTATTCTGATTTGTCTAAATAACCTAAAAGATTATGTTCAATTATGTAAGAGGTTGAGTTTTCTGAGTAGATTTTTGCCCACACCTTCCTCTACTAGAGTTCCCAGTGTCGCTCTGGGCCGGCTAAACTCAGTCGGCGACTGGGGTGGGCCGCAGCAGGGGATGGGAGTCTTGGTGGGGCGTCCGTCAACCACCCTCGTTCGAGTCGGGGGTTGAAACAGGGTCTTGAGTGTTTTGGAGAAATGTTTCCCTCTTTTAGGAAAGAGGGGCTGTGCTTTCGCACTGCCAAACAGGGTTGGTCGTGGAATGAAGGGAGTAGAAACGTTGCAGTGTCAGCAGTGAACAAGATCTTCGTGTCGGGACTAAGTCCTAGTCCTCGGGCACCGGGTGTCTTCCCGAGGTCCGGATTAATCTCGGAGCTCTAGCAAAGGCTTTCCTTAGCCTTTCTAGAGGTCCTCTTTCGATTCCGTATGGAATCAGTAAGTTGTGGCGGCTCGCGCTCTGGACTTTCCTAAGTCCTGATCGTCGGGCACCACGTGTCCTCCTGGGGTCCGGATCGGTCGCGGAGCTCTAGCAAAGGCTTTCCCTAGCCTTTCTAGAGGTCCTCTTTCGATTCTGTGTGGAATCAGTATGTTGCGGCGGCTCGCGCTCCAGACTTTTCTAAGTCCTAGTTGCCGGGCACCAGGTGTCCTCCTGGGGTCCGGATCGGTCGCGGAGCTCTAGCAAAGGCTTTCCCTAGCCTTTCTAGAGGTCCTCTTTCGATTCCGTATGGAATCAGTACGATGCGGCGGCTCGCGCTCCAGACTTTCCTAAGTCCTAGTTGCCGGACACTAAGTGTCCTCCTGGGGTCCGGATCGGTCGCGGAGTTCTCGCAAAGGCCTTCCCTGGCCTTATTTGAGGTCCTCTTTCGATTCGGAATGGAATCGACTAGTTGCGGGGGCCCGTTCGCTGGACTTCTCCCGCAGACGCGGAGTCTAAGTCCTCGAGCACCGGGTGTTCTCCTGGGGTCCGGATCGGTCGCGGAGTCGCTGGAAAGGCTTTCCCTAGCCTTTCTAAAGGTCCTCTTTCGATTCGAAATGGAATCAGCACGTTGCGCCGGCTCGCGCTCCAGACTTTTCTAAGTCCTAGTTGCCGGACACTAAGTGTCCTCCTGGGGTCTGGATCGGTCGCGGAGTTCTCGCAAAGGCCTTCCCTGGCCTTAGTTGAGGTCCTCTTTCGATTCGGAATGGAATCGACTCGTTGCGGGGGCCCGTTCGCTGGACTTCTCCTGCAGACGCGGAGTCTAAGTCCTCGAGCACCGGGTGTTCTCCTGGGGTCCGGATCGGTCGCGGAGTCGCTGGAAAGGCTTTTCCTCTCCTTTCTTGAAGTCCTCTTGCACCTCGATGCACCGCTGGTGATGTACCAATGTGTAGTCAGATTTCGACCAAAACCTGATGTGTCGCTGTTGGTCGAAACTGGTAGCCCATCGTCTAAATACGTGTTAAACGTCGATCAGCACTCGCCCAAACGGATGTTGAGCAATGGAGCTTACAGTGTTGAGGCTAATCGTCTTTAGTCTCAAACACAACTCCCGGTCGCTGAAGGATTCGGAGTTCACTCTAGTATGAGACGTACTGTGATGTTGCTAGCTGCACGCTGCTTCCTTCTCACCTCACTCGACCGCTCGCACTCGCTTTCCGAACTCGACCGCCTCCTGCTAGCCTTTCTCGAGCCTCCCTCAGTGACCGAGAGGGAGGGGAGAGAGGATGCGCAGCACCGCTGAGCGGTAGGCCAGCGGCTGGCTTGCACGTTGACCCCTTTGATTCTATCAAAGATAACCGAGCGTCAAATAAATGAGCCCTAAACTCAATTCCTTTCTCTAGTTACGATATACATTGTGACAGTTTATACTTTTTATTATTCTTCCAAATGACAATAAGATGATATTATTATAAAATGTTTTGATTCTCGATTAATAAACACAAATAATGAAAAGTTTTTTGATCAGCTTTTTTAGCTTGAAATTTGGCCAATCTGAATGTCAATGTCAACAATGGTTGTTGTCATTGACTTTGGAAGTTTAGGTTGGAAGTTCTATCCTACTCTGAAAATCGAATTTGAATAATTTATAAATATCTTATCTGTATTTTATTCATCCAAATAAAATGATAGTATCTTATTGCAGAATACTTATTCAATTCTAGAAGCATGAACTGATTCTGTTTCATAAACCATTTTGTAAACACGTTCACATCAAATCAGAATCAGCTGACTTCAAGGTTTTTTTACAGCCCTAGGGCCGTAAAACCTTTACCGACCTGGTCAGAGAACAATCATTTTAGGCCTCCATATGAATGATGCACGAAAACCAGCTCATTACATCCAAGTGGGGTGAAATAGTTATTTGGGCAACTAGTGTGCAAAGTGACAGTTTGCTGCACCAAAAGAAACGTTCATGCCCTAGTCGTAGGCGAGGGCGGAATGGCTTCTTGAGTGCAGCAGAGGAACTTTGCGCATGTATTTCACATTAAATTTTTCCTACAGTTACCATTGAATATGAAAAGTGGGTAATTATGGATAAAATGATGACTGAAATCAATCAAATGTTTGTGTGTGTGATGCTGTTATTAATAACAACCTCAATTCCTTTAAAAATTAATAATCCAATTAAAGTTGAAAATTCTCAGCCAAAGTTCTCATTTATATTCATTCAAGAATCAGAAAAAATACAGATAAAACAAAAAATTTACATTCAGAATACACGCCAACAGCTGGTTGGGATGGCTGAACCGACAAGCATGCAACCTAGCAGGAAGAATCGTACCTAACTTCGTTCCATCCAGCTAAAAACAGTATTCAGATATTTAGACTTATGGTTAACTCAGATTACCGAAAAATACTATTAGTGAACTAAAAAATATTTATAAAATAACATAGACAACAGAAAATCTTTTATTGTAGTATATTCTAATGTTATTTCATTAATTTTATTTACATGGATTATTTAACTTCAAAATTTGAATTTCATAATGTGTGTTTGCTACATTCCTCATTGCTTTGAGTTGAAATAATTATTACTGTCAATAGAAAATAAACATTATTTATTATTAAATGATGAGAAGTTATTATTTAATTATTATGATTTACATAAACATTATTCTTGTTTTGGATTTCTAGATTGGGATTTTATCATGAATGTAGGGTAGCCATTGAAATGATTCTTATCTAAATCTAACCACAGTCATTGTTACCAACTTAATTTTTGTTTTTGTGCACTAATCCTCCATATAACCCACCAACTATTTTGTGTTGCCATGTTGCAAATCTGGCGTGCAGAAAAAATTTTCCTGCACTAGAGCAGAAAAGTGATTCTTTGCGTTCTGTAATCAGTGCAGGAATGGCCACTTTTCAAGGTAACTGTAGGAAATAGTATATTTCGCACCTAGGGCCAAAAATGAGACTTTTCTGGCTCGAAATCGGCTTTCAAGTCCGAGGCCATAGGCCGAGGACTAGAAAAGATTGAGAGCCAGAAAAACATTTTTGCCCATGGTGAGAATGTTATTTTCCACCACACAGAAAAATAAACAATATAAATATGAGAATAATTGTCTATTATAAGCACTTCCAAAAGCAAAAGTGGAAGGTCATCTGAGGTAGGTAATCTGAATATCAAGAAATTGACCAAGTATTTTTATTTTTTATTCTGATTTGTCTAAAAGATTATGTTCAATTATGTAAGAGGTTGAGTTTATACTTTTTATTCTTCCAAATGACAATAAGATGATATTATTATAAATGTTTTAATTATTGAATAATAAACACAAATAATGAAAAGTTTTTGATCAGCTGTTTTAGCACACTTGAAATTTGGCCAATCTGAATGTCAACAGAAGTTTAGGTTAGAAGTTCTATCCTACTCTGAAAATAGAATTATTTGAATAGTTAATAATATATATCTTATCTGTATTTCATTCATCCAAATAAAATGATAGTATCTTATTGCAAAAACTTTATTCAATTCTAGAAGCATGAACTGATTCCGTTTCATAAACTATTTTGTAAACATGTTCACATCAAATCAGAATCAGCTGACTTCAAGGTTATTTTAGAGCCCTAGGGCTGTAAAAATTTTACCGGCCTGGTCAGAAAACAATCACTTTCGGCCTCCATATGACGCACGTAAACCAGCTCATTACATCCAATTGGAGCGAAATAGTTATTTTTATATCTAGAGTGAAAAGTGCTGTTTTTTCTCCCTGAGGGAAAAGTTTGAAGCCTGAGGCGAAGCCGAGGGCAACAATTTTCCTGAGGTAGAAAAAACATTTTTCACTTGTGATATGCACAACATTTTTCCTCCACCTACATTTTTATAAAAACTGCTAATAAAATAATTTTCAAAAACGTATGTGACCAAACAATGTGTTACAACATAATCTAAAAAGTAAACAGAAACAGCTGGCTTGTAATCACAGTTCTCCTCCGACAGCACTATCTGTCGGCTAAAGTTGTAACAACAATGACAGCCAAAACTACAGCTATGATGAAGTTCCCCTTACAAATTTGATTAGTTAATAAGTAATATTCGTTGGCTGATATTTTGAATAACATGGAATAAAAGGAAAAAATACATACATTTTTTTTAGTAAAGTGATATGAAGTTTGTAATAATAATTTCAGAATACAAACATAAATTTTATATATCAATCAAATGTCTGGTTGATGTATTGAATTTAGTTGGTTTAATGACTACTCTTTATGCTTCCTCATCTGAGCTTAGACCTTCTGACCTATTCCAAATGTACGTTTTTAAAATAGAGATGCTTACCATGTTATTTAAATGGAGTCACTTTTACTCCCTAGGGAGTTTTTCTGTTTTTTAGTACCGAGAGCGAAAAAGTGACACTTTAGTATCATGTTTTAGGGAGTAAAGTAAGTACTTTTGACAGTAGGTGGAGGAAAAAATTTTTTCTGCACTCCAGATTTGCAACATGGCACCGCAAAATAGTTAGTAGGTTATATGGAGCACCAGTGCAGCAAAATCAAAATGAAGTTGGTAACACTCATAGTGAGGTGCACCTTATAATAATAACAATGGACAATGAGGACAATGACATGAGTGACAGCCGCCTTCATTCATTTACTACTACATTATTCAATTTGGAATAAATTGAGGTAATAAATTAATTAATAATAAAATTACACAGAAAAACATTTGATGCATTTCAGGGAATTTTACCCATAATTACCCACTTTTCATATTCGATGGTAACTGTAGGAAAAATTTAATGTGAAAATATGTAAGCAAAGTTCCTCTGCTGGACTCAAGAAACCATTCCGTATTCCATTTCGGTGCAGCAAACTGTCACTTCACGCACTAGTTGCATAAATAACTAATTCATTAAAATGGTAAACTCCCGCTGCAATAGACACAATCTGCTATGGAAAACAATGTAAACAAACTCTATAGAAAAGTTTTCTTTCCGATGCTGACATCACGATTTGGCGATATGGCAGTAGATGTTGGCTTCATCGACTTTCAGTATGAATATACAATGGGCCGTGTCTATTCTATAACTGGTCTAAAGAGCAGTGTATCCCTGAAGACGATCAATGTTCAGTGAACTCTATACTAACTGGAATACTAGCAACACAAAGAAAGTGAGGCAGCTGGTAAAGATAGGCAACCCGCATTGCTGTGGGATTCGTAATTTTGTAACACATTGGCTCTTATGGAAAAATGCATTGCACAGTTTCAATTTCTATTTTATTTCTATATTGTATGTCTTATTCCATGGAAGCGTTATTTTTCCTTTATTAAGCAGTTCCTTGTTAACTTTTTGAGAGCAAAAATAATGAAATAGGTTGAATATGAATGAAGAAAAGATTTTTTTCATTTGTGACTGCAGTAGTTTTAGTATTGTCAAATTTTCACAAGCAAGGGAATAACTTTGGGACAGATTTCAGAAAAGCGTATCATTTATTTATTTTTATTAATTTAACAAGGACAAATATAAACTGTCATGAAATGATTGGGAATGAAAAAACAGGCTCATAGTCCTTATTATTCCAATCCCGAATTTTGTTCGTACACAGTCCAAAGGAGGACTGTGTTTAATTGAAACTATTAAACACAGTCTTATGTTTATTTTGATAGGATATACTATTGTTTTTGGATTATATGATTTATTGTTAAAGGAAAGATTTATGATTTATTGTTCAAGAAAATATCTCAATTTAATAATATATAGGCCTACTTACAGCAGGCTATGAATGTAGAATTATGTAGGTATGCATTGATGTAATTTCAAATCATGTAAGAGTGGGAGTTTCAGAAATGAAGCAAATAACGAGGAAACATTTTATTATATTATATAACTATGATAAGCAAACAGTAAAATATGCTACATAATTACCAGAGTGAAATGAACAATTTGAAATTAATTACAATTCAGCTGATAACAATCTCATATTTTTAAAAATAAAAGTAGGTAAATAAAATGAATTATGTGGACTCATGATAATTCAATAAAGAAGGATCATTGAATATGTGATGATAGCATATACTAGGTATTCTGATAACATTTCAAATCATGTATGTGTGGGAGTTTCAGAAATGATGCAAAGAAATCTATGAAGAAACATTCATATTATTAATTTTATTATAATTATGATTATATGATAAGCAAACAGTAAAATATGCTAAATAATTATTATAATATTGTAAATTGAACAATTATTCATTTGAAACGGAAAGGTCTCAAAAATTAATCACAATTCAGCTGCAATATCAATATCATATTTTTCAAAATAAAAGTAGGTAGGTACCTAAAATAAATTATGTCATCTCATGATGATAACACAGAATTATTACGGTAATCATTTGCATTTATTCTTTTTTGAATAAGGATTAATTTGTTCTTCAACTATGTTTCTTTATTTTAGATGCTATAAAGTAGGCCTTAATTTATAATTAGCATAGAAACTATCACCGTATACTAGGAATATAACCAAATTTGTTGTTTTATTTTTGGTCAAATAAACTGATCAATATAGAAAAAAGTATTGGAAATGAATGTAAAACAAAAAGGTTTCTTCAAATTAATTAACAGACTAAAAATGTTTGACTTACATGTGAAATGGTATTTCATTTCCTTTAACATGCCCATTCTTGCATCCTAATGCAACACAATAGATCACCATTTCTCGGTCGTATTTTTATTCAATTCTACGCATTTTACGACAAATACATTACAATATTTAAAAGAAAAGGTTGTGATCTAATACTGATAGCCCTAATACTCATTCAAATCCGTTTTTCAACTTTAAACATAAAAAATCGTACTCAAGAGTTGCAACAACCTGCTTAAATGTATGAGTACGAGAGAGAAGGGAATCCCACACGGTAGGCCTGTCTCACTCACTCCGTTTTACACACTTTTGGCAGTAGCTTAGCATTGGACTGCCCGTTCCAGTTAGTATAGAGTTCACTGTCAATGTTAGGTTTTAGGTTATGTTATGATTCAATGCTCCAATATTATTGCTTGCAAAGTTGCTAATGCTAACGTGTATCTTGCTAATAGCATAGTACTGCATTATTATTAATTAATTAGTATTTATTTTAATTTTTTTTGTTAAATTCCTTGCAATGGCTGATGATGATGCTGGTGGATATTACGAGGAGAAGGTAAATAATACTCTTAGAAATTAATTCTTGTTTTTACCAGTCTATAAACTAGATTATAGAGTTTATTATCATTGGATGATAATATCATTTCATTTTAACCATTATTCTGTATTCACATGAAATGCTCTGAACCGTCCGACATTGTTGGATCCTCTACACTTACCGTCACTAACACAATTTCTGTACCAAAGCTAGGCTTTGAGACAAATAGCCCAGAGTGTCTATTCTACAGCACTTTAGCCGGATTTGGCTATTAACATTATACAAGCAAAAAAATTCCTATTTTCCATTCTCTTTTGGCAATGTGGAATTAATAATTGGTTAACAAAATATTCCATCTTAATTATTAAATTATTGAAAAATATAATCTTCTGCGTAATAAAATAAAATTGATTATTTAAAACGAGAATGATTAGTTAATATTACATTAATAAACCTGTATTAAAATACTACCTTCTATAGAAGGCATTGACAAGTCAGTGAGGATGGCAACGTTGTTCTCCTATTTTTTCCCCTGTCATTATAGCGTGGACCTCGCTTTAGTATGATTACAGTCTCCCTTCCCAGTTTCTTCGTAGTCTTTATATCTTAGTCACACACCTTTGTACCCTCAACGCAAAATCTAAGCTTATCCCATCAACTCGGCAGAATTGCCAATCATGAAGAAAATTCGTTCGTTTCAAAGCAATAAGATTCGATTGTAATGGAAAAGCTGTGGCTGTATTTCACGCTCCAGGCTTCTTCACACATGTAATGTGAACATTATCAGCTGATACAAACAGTGAGGTGACACCTCATGTAGGGAGGTGCACGTTATAATGGCAGTATTTGGTGAACATTGGTGTTGCTATCCTTGTCTATTATTCTTGTAACATGTATCATCTTTCTATCATATTTTTATCATCTTCCTACAGTGAAGTCCACATTATAATGAAAGTATTTGGTGAAAATTGGTGTTGCTATCCTTGTTTATCATTTCACAAAGCGGATAGCGCTATCCTTTTATAGTTCCAAAACATTGCCAGATCGTCTTTTATCAATGTAGATAGTAATACAAATTTCTGATTAAGTGGACTGTAATTTTAATTTATTTAATAGTCAATATATTCTGGCAGAAAAATACTAATGAATCCATTTATGATGCAATGAAAAACTCTATTATTAAAACTTACCCTGGTTGATGATCTATGCTGTAAGTCAGAGTGATTTTTATCTATAGGTTTGGGTGGTAAAAAGGTAAAGGAAAGAATTAAGGAATAGAGAAATGTAAATAAATCACTAGACCTCTGATGATTTATGATGTACGGTAGCCAGACACTGCAGAGAACTGTTGAATCATGTATGGAATTCTGCTTCTCAATTTTAGGCTACTAGGTATTAATTTACTACTACTTCCGATATAAAAAATTCTCATGTGAATTATAACAAAGTACATGTGAACATATAAAAATTCCTAACCCCTACATCATGTGCTGAAGGAATGAGGGTGGTTTGAAAGTTGATTTTTCCACTTATTACTTACATGGTTATATCTTGAAAACGATGTGTTCTATTGACATAATCAACTATATACAAAATGAAGCTTAATAGATTTCATACAAGTTTTGTTTAGGAGAGGTTTTCGATAAATCCTATACTTTTCAAGATATTTATGTTCTAAAGTGATGCATTTTCGAAAAACCAGTTTTTCTTCCATTTTTCCACTCTTTCAAGTCTCAACTATTCAACAATTGATGAAACAAGAATGTTCTAGTTACAAGATTGTAGAGCAATAAATTATCTTTCATTTCATAAATAATTCGACTATTTCACGTATTCCCATACAACTGTTGCAGCAGTTTTAGTTTTGAGTGTCAAATCTCAAGATTTACAACAAGTGACTTTTCTCAAATATCACACTATTTTGTCGTCATAAATTGGCAGTGTGCTTCAGTATGAACATTCATATTGAGTACCTATTGGAAAGTCTCCGGAACTAAACACATGGGGTGTTTCTAAACTCCTTACCAAACAAAGACATTCAAAACTAAAACTGCTGCAACAGTCGTATGGGAATACGTGAAATAGTCGAATTATTCATGAAATAAAAGATAATTTAATGCTCTACAATCTTGTAATTAGCACATTCTTGTTGGTAATTTTGTATACTTCAATTTTGCACAGAATACAAATGTTCATAGAATGCATAGTTTCCGTAATATATGCGAAGCATGGAAAAATGGTACTTTCAAACCACCCCACCACTTTAGCACAGGGGGTAGGGGTGAGGATATGTCAATCCTTTTACTATCCTTGAAAGAGCCGTGGAGTTGAAAATTGTATTCTAAACTTTTCCCTCTATACCTTTATTTGAGCATTCATTGCCTGGATTATTGTTACTAGGAAAAACATTCAAAGTCCAAGTGAATTTGCAAAAGCAGGCCTTACATTTTGGGGGCCCCTTGGCCTCGGGGCCCTCGGGGATACCCGACCAGCCGACCTGGCCAGACAGCCCCTGTTCCATAAGCTCATAACTATTCTACTAGCTCCTTGAAGCTTATAGACAGACATACTTGCTACTGAAACACAACACAAATGTTAAATGCTTCCGTGCTACCCAACCTCAAACTAACATCATGTTAATAATATCCTTATGATGGAGCAATGTCCCCCATCAAGAATATATAGGAGCGATGCTTTTATTTTAACGTCAGGATATCTCTGTCGGCCGATAACCGGTTGATACCTTCGGTGAAAGTGAATGTGATAGCTTTTCCATTGAGAATGTCCTTTCATAATTTCTTTCAATTGCCTTATTTGCACTTCATTATTAATCAATCAGAGGATATTTTGGGGTTTGTTAGTGTTAAAGATTGTTTTAAACATGGATGATAGAATCCGCAGAAAGTTGTACCTTTCTGTAACTTATATAGCCTACGGTACCAATGATTAGTATGCTCATGAAGGCGGATTCCCATATATCAGTATGAGTGAAAAAAATAGGTGAAAATATCAGTACCGTGAAAAAATTATTGCCATAATTCCAAATGGGACTATACATATTCGTTCAGACGGGCTGAGGAATGGGAATTTTCACTATGCCGGATACGTTCGCTGATATTTATATGTTGGAATCCAGCTTAACTTGCCTCTATGGGTTTAGGCAATCTAAATAAATCTATTATTTTCGATGTAGAATTTTTGAAATTTAAATTTTAAACCTAATTCATCCACACAAATATTAGGTTACATCGTAAACAAATTTCTAAATTGTTTTATAAAAATTGATTTTTAATTAAGTCATTTCTGTAATTCCAAGGCATAAAGTCAACATTCAGCTTACGGTAAGGTATTCATAATATACTGATAGACCGTACTTGAAGAAAATGTTGCAATTTTCCTCTTTTGTAAATAACTACGGAACCAATCTTACTGGGTAATGAGTATTTATAATTTATAACAATTTTTCAGCCGTTGATGTTCTTTGGTCGAGACGTATCGAAAATTCCATGTTTTCGAAACAGTTTCCTGTACGGCTTGACATCTGGCCTGTTTGGAGGTCTGGGGTATTTCATGTTTACCAGTAAAATTCCGCAAAGCTATCGATTTGGCGCAACAACTTACCTCGCCGTCACTATTGGCTACTGGTAAGTACAAATAATGCGTTTACTCCAATATACTCGAGCAGGACTTATGTGCTTTTACTATACTTTGCTTACTATACGCTTTTACTATACATTGCTCGAGCAGAATTTATTAACAGATCATGTCGGTATTTGGCTTACATTAAAGTTAGATCATAAGGAATTTAATAGTAAGGGTAGTAGGAAAATAGTAAAATCCAGATTGGTAGCAGAAACAAGATTAAGGAATTGTAGTCCTAGTCTGTTGAATATTGACTGGTCTTTTCTACTCAGTAGGCCTACAATTGATGTTAACCTGGCTTTCAATCAATTCTTGAAATGTGGGCTGTCAGTTTCCAATGAGAAATGTCCAATTGTTTCTAGACCGGTGAATGCTGGTAAGTTTAAGAAAAATAGATGGTTTAATCAGGATCTTGATGATATGAGAGCTGTATTATTATTATATCATAATAGGTGGAAATCGACAAGTAGGGAGGAGGATAAGAAGAATTTAAAAAAAATATTGAAATTGTAATAAAATTGAAATAAAGAAATTGTATGCCTCTGCAATAACAAAGGCAAAAATAGAGGCGAATGATGTGTTAATTGAGGACTCTAGAAATAAGTGTAGAGTGGCATAGAATATTGTCAAGAGTGAGCCGTGTAAGAGAACACCAAAGAAAATTTATATTTCTGCAGAGGTTTTTTACAGTTATTTCATAAACTCAAGCATTTAGACAAATAATGGGGAAGGTGATGGTGTACCCAGTCATCTTGAGCTACTTGAAAAGTTTGTATGGGAACATAGTAAGCGGAAAGCCAATTTTCATTTAGGACAGATATATTCTTCCACAGTTAGGACAATTGCTATGCAGTTGAGTTCATCACGTACTTAAGATGTGAATGATCTATTATTGTATGAGCACATTATTGATGCAATACTGCTTCCTCTTACTCATTTAATTAACCTGATTTTTGTAACTGGGGGTTTCCCAGACGCTCTGAAATTGACGAAGATAATCCCTGTTTTTGAAAAGGGGGACCACAGTAAACCAGAGTGCTATAGACCCATTGCCATAGTTCCTATTGTAAGCAAAATCATAGAAATGTGTATATTGATTCAGCTTTATGAGTATTTTACATCGAAGGGGTTTATTGTATTGCCATCAATATGGGTTTAGATCAAAGCATTCCACAGTGATGGCGATTGAATCTGTAGTAAATGAAATACTGAAAGGCTTTGAAAAGAAATTAGCAACTGGTGCGAAATTGATAGATTTGAGCCGGGCTTTTTAGAGCATCCACCATGAAAAAATTTTGGATAAGTTGAACTTCTATGGTGTTAAAAATAATGAACTTATACTTCTCCAATCATACCTAATTAATAGGAAACAGAAAGTTGTGGTCGCTGACACCTGGGAAAATTCTCAATCAAGGAAGTACTAGCAGGTGTTCCTCAAGGCTCCGTACTTGGACCGTTTCTGCTCCTGGTTTTTATGAATGACCTTCAGTCCAATGTTCACACTTAACCTGTTTTCTATGCAGACACTCTGATAAATTCCAATGTAAGTAGGAGAGATGTACGGAATATGATGAACCAATCCTATGTTGATGCAAAGCAATGGTTCACTTCAAACGACTTGTGCATTAATGAGAGCAAGACAGAAGAAATATTCTTTTCACTCAATAATAAAGTATTAGCAGATGTTGGTGTCACCTCTGTTAAGTTATTGGGTATGCAATTGGATTCAAAGCTTGATTGGCATGTGCATATCACGGAATTATGTAAAAGACTGGCTAGAGTTACGTTTTTGCTCCGTAAATTAATTAATTCTGCATTATCCATCAAGTTTTGAAAGCCACGTATTTTGGATTGTTCCATTCTATTCTGCCATATGGTGTTTACCTTTGGGAGAACTCAAGCCATAGCATCAGGGCATTTTTGTGGCAGAAAAAAGCAATACGAATCATAAGTAACCTTGGTGTTGGGGATTCCTGCAGAGATGCTTTTAGACAGCTGAATATTATGACCCTACCGGCTCTTTTTATTTATCAGAATCTGTTACAGGTGAGACAAAAAATTTCCGGTTTTGATATCCAGTCGAATACACACCATTTCAAAACTAGGAATAGGGAGAATTTAACAGTGCCTCACGTTCGACTGAGGAAAACTTACAAAAGCCATTATTTCCAGCAAAAAAAATTATTCAACAGGTTGCCGCTAGAAATTAGAGCGCTTCCAGTTGGTCGTTTCAAGATGGTAGTTAGCAAGTGGGTTACATCCAGGTCCTTATATATAGTACAAGAGTTTCTTGAATCTGATATTGTTATTAATGTCTAGCAGATTAGAGTTTGTATGTGTCTTGTTCATAAAATAAGCAATATTGAGATAATTGTTACACTTGTGGTACAGTGTCGAGTGTTCTAGTCAATTTTTTTTCTTTTCCTATGACTGTGTTCGGTTGGTTCAGATGTTGTTTCTATTGTATTGTTACTTCTGCCAGTGTTATGATTTTGTTACTTTTATTGTATTGTTTGTATTGTGACTTTTGCCTAATACTGCATTGTATATGTTTATTGGCAATAAAAGATATCTTATCTTATGGATAAGAATCAATTTTGATTCGACACCACAAGTCAGCCACCCTACTTTGGTTGGGCAAAGTTCATTTTGCTGCGAAACGAACAGATTGACTAGATTCAGTTAGTTGCAAAACAGTTGAGGACAACCCCATTTTGAAACAACTACTAGATTTTAATTGCGATTTTCAATGGTACAGGATTTTTTCGCAACATTACACCTGTCCTAAGGTGAAGGCCTCATGCTACAGATTCAAAATCCGTGTCTGGTTCTGTAAAAATAATGTTGTATTTGTTACGGCTGATAGTCCAGTCACTATATATTGGTGCATTATATATATAGTATTGTATAGAGCATAGAGCACAGTTAAATGCCTAACTCGAAATTTATGTTTTGTGGACAAGGCCCACTATGAATCTGGACACCCCAAGACATATAAGAAGATCAGTAGATGATCTGATCTGTGAAATTGGGTGGCTGGAACCAAGACCATCCATCAATAGCACAAGGTACAAGGAGGGGATCAAGTCCATACACAAAAAGACGGTCGATGAAGCATTAGCAGACTGAGGCTTAATCCGGTGGGGGGTAACCACCCCAAATAAATGCTGACGAGAAAAGCCTGCCCAAAAGAACCCGCACCATCCTTGCTCAACTGAGATTGGGCTGCTCTGTGATTCTGGACAGTTACATGTCCAGAATCACTGATGGTATGCGTGATATATGTCCCGACTGTGGCGGCGGACCTCACAGCACAGAGCATGTTTTCAGCTGCCCCTAGAAGCCGACAATACTGACAGCCGCCAGCCTAGGGGTGGCGAAGTGAGGTCTAAGATTCAAGTCGACGGTTTGGCATTTTTCTTAATGTTTAAATGTTTGAATGTTTAAATGTTTGAATGTTTAAATGTTTATATGTTGCGCATTTACGGCGAAACGCGGTAATAGATTTTCATGAAATTTGACAGGTATGTTCCTTTTTTAATTGCGCGTCGACGTATATACAAGGTTTTGGAAATTTTGCATTTTAAGGATAATAAAAAAGGAAAAAGGAGCCTCCTTCATACGCCAATATTAGAGTAAAAACCAGACTATAGAATTATTCATCATAAATCAGCTGACAAGTGATTACACAGATGTGTGTAGAAGCCAGTCTATTGCTGTATTTCCATAAGGTCTATAGTTTCAATCAGGTACTTGTAGATGAAATACTGCGTGAGGTCTACTGTTCACAGAACTACTAGTGAATAAAGTGTTAGTTACAAAAGCACATTTACAACAATATGATAAAAAATATTGGTGTTTTATTGCTTTAAAAATGGTGAAGGTGCTTAGTGTACAAAAATATATTTTATTGTCAAAACTTACATTAATTTCTAATGGTCCCACTTGTATATGTTGTACTCGTATTATTCTATGGAAATTAAAAAAATCAATTCAATTACAGTCTTTGTAGGCAATATCTGAAAATAATTATTGCATTTCTAATTTATTGTATTGTAAAGAAAATGAATAGCTTAAACATGTTGGCTGATTTTTATTTTATTGTTATGTTCCAGGTTACAGTGTCGCTATGCTTATATAACTAACAAACAAGAAATAGATCGAATTCAAGCCGCGTTGCTGAGAAGAATTGAGATTGAAGGAACTGCACTTGAAGCTGAGTTGTTGAATGATGATGATGAAGATAGCTAAGTTCTATCTTGTAAACATGGACTTTAGTTATATTTGTAAATAATTTAGAGAGTATTATTGTTTATCTTTGTATATTATGTAATCAGCTTATTAATAGAAAATAAAAGTGTTGAATGCTTGATATCATCCTCGATTATTTCTAACTCTTTATCAAGTGAGCTGTTGACAGGCAAGTACAAGGACAAGTTGAGAAATACACACTTGTAGGAGAAGCATTTATTAAGATTATAGTCCAACTCTTCTGATTATGCTAGGTGAGCAATATTGAAGCTAGTGATAGGCGTACTCATATAAACCTGGTAATACTTTTACACTAGTAGCTCTGTGAACAGTAGATCTCGCGCAATCTCCTCCACTTCTTCCATTAACGTCTGTCTATTGTCTGTCTGTAACATACGCGTAATTAATAATACTACTTGTGATAGCAGTTGCCAAGACAATTTTTTTTTGTTCAGTGTTAAATTGTGAGTAAAGTCTCCTTTAATACTGTCCATCAGTGTAAAGAGTGAATTCTGTTCTGTCGTGTCAGCAAGATATCGTTGTGAAAACGGCTAATGGCTGTTAGGGTTGGTGTATTGAAAATGCTTATTGAACGAACGTTAGCAAGTTCTCACTTTTGACTCATGCAAGGCCGAAGTTGTTGTCCGTCTGTTTTTTTTTCTACAAAAACTTTAGAAAGAATTGATCAATCAACTTCAAATTTTGAACACGTTTTCTTCGAACCTTTTTACAGGTCAAGTTCGTTGGACAACAAAATTGACTCACTCCGTCCTTTTACTTTCCTTGCCCTATTACCATAGGTAAGGAAAGTATTGCTTTCCAAAAAAATAAGCTACCCCAATTTCTAAATTTTTATACGTTTCAAGGTCCCCTGAGTCCAAAAAAGTGTTTTTTGGGTATTGGTCAGTATGTGTGTGTGTGTATGAGTGTATGTGCATCTGTGTACACGATATCTTGTCTCCCAATCAACGGAATGACCTGGAATTTGGAACTTAAGGTCCTTACACTATAAGTATCCGACACGAACAATTTTAATCAAATGCAATTCATGATGGCGGCTAAAATGGCAAAAATGTTGTCAAAAACAGGGTTTTTCGCGGTTTTCTCGAAAACGGCTCCAACGATTTTGATCAAATTTATACCTATAATAGTCATTGATAAGCTCTATCAACTGCCATAAGTCCCATATCTGTAAAAATTTCAGGAGCTCCGTCCCATCTATGCAAAGTTTGATTTTAGATTCCCAATTATCAGTCTTCAGATACAATTTAAACAAAAAAAATCAAGTGGAAAGGATTGAGCATGGAAATCTCTACAATTAATCACCAGTAACATTTTCACCTAAAAATGGAAATAAGCTCGAAATTCGAGAAAATGTGATTATTCAATTGCAAACTGTTGGCTACTGTTGATTCTATTAAATCATTCACTATGAAGAGATAGCAGACCTCGTATGTATCCAGCGTTTTAGTCCTGTCACCAGCTGGCTCAGATCTTAGAATAGTAGACTTGAGATGCACGTGAACACTAGCGTCAGGTGATCAATTTTCATAACGGCAAGGAAAGTTGTGTGAGTGTGACACCAGATTTTTCAGGATGTAAAAATAAAATTGAAAAAAATTACATTTAAATTGCATAAGAAAAAAATTTGTTGTGATTTATTATTTAGTCAGCTGGAATTAATTGCATGCTATTTCTGTAATTTTTTCATTCATTTAAAAATGCTGATACTATTTGGGAGTTATCACACAGACTATCCGATAAGTGCCGATACATGATTCCAGCTGAATAATACACATATTTCATTTTTATTAGTTCTACTATATCAACTCGCTTCCGTTAACGTCTGTCTATTGTCTGTCTGTAACATACGCGTAATTAATAATACTACTTGTGATAGCAGTTGCCATGACGTTGACAAATTTGACTAAATCCTGCATTAGGGCGCACGCGGACCCCGCTTGGCTCGACTCGGACCAATCAATTATTGATTATTCAATGTAGGTACGGTACTCTTTTGTATCATTTATTAGTATACAGGGTGTTGACAAATGATTGTCGGAGTTTACCAAATTTTACAAAGGATTAACAAATTTTATAAATAGTTGAAACCCCAACAATCATTAGTATATAAATGTTGAGTTGGGTAGAATCTTCTAAACAGCCTATTCCATTACGTCAACACAGTGATGATAACAATGTTTTTTCTATGATAGATTTCTCACCTTTTGAGCAATCATTCGGTAGGAAGACTAATGAGAATCCAACTTCAATATGTGATGTATCAAAATGTATTCACAGGACAAAGGCTTTCAACTGATAAATGGAAAAGATTCAGGTTGCAAGAAAAAAAATAGAAACATGCACCTGAACATACAACACTTGAAAAATAAACTTTTAGAATTAGATGAAATGAAGCCAGATATCTTGTGTTTGTCAAAACATGAACTTGAATCTTCTGGAATTAATCTTGTCAATATAAGTGGTTACAGTTTGATTACCTACATATTTCTGTAGAGAGTCATATAGAGGAGGTGGCGTATCAATATTTTTCAAAAATGATAGAAACATTGTATTTAATGTTATAAACTCCCATTTGCTGGATGATTTTTGCAAAGAAAAGGTTCTTGAAGTTTGTTTGTTATCAATTAAGATGAAAATAATTATTTATTGTCCTTGTATAGATCACCTTTTTGTGAGGTGAAGCCATTCATAGAAAACTTAGATAAGATACTGTCAACCCTACCCATTAACAGGAATAAAATGGTATTAAGGGATTTTAATATAAACAAACACAGCCGAGGTGACAAATGAGAGCTGTTTACTCAGAGGCATGCTAGGTAATATCTCATAATTTAAGTTTATGTATTCGCAGCTTTACTAGAGAAATATCACAATCTGTCTTTTATTTTTATATTTTAAAATTATTATTGCTAATATTGCAACCGATTTGAATGAAGATTTTTATAAGGCTGAGGTTGTAAAAACATATATATATATATATATATATATATATATATATATATATATATATCAGATCATCACTCCCAAATAATAGAAATATTTAGCGAGGAAGTTGATAGGTCTCAGGGTAAACACCAAGCACCCTTTAAGTATTTCAGAAATTATAGTGAACAATATTGGGGGACCGAGCTTCGCTCTGGAGTAGGATTAGGACTTCAACAATGAGACTTTAGTGATCTTGTAGCTGAATGTAAATTTTTATCGTGAGAAATTTATTTTTCTGTTAAAAAATATTTTCTTACATTAAGATTTTGCTAACTTGCGTCGGGGAAGACTCCAATTTTATGCAGGGTTGAGGTATTCTCACGGAACTGTATTTCCGTTAGCGATGGAAAATACACGAGTATTTGGGAATATTTCAAACTTGCATTATTTTCCTTTCCCACGGAATTATGCTCGTCTCCAAGTGAACCGTTGTCTCGTTGGTGGAAGGGGAACATAATTTGCGTGGAATAGTTCAGTTCCAATCAAGCCGCGGCCGAATTCACATTTAAAATCCAGAGGTAGCCTCGGGCCTCGAGGGCTCAAAATTAACGTGTGTGTTGAATTTGTTTGCTGTTTAAGTTTGTTAATATGTATTATTTTTCGCCGTGAGTTAAGTTGAAGGAGTTTATTAATTATTTGAAGTGAATATGTCAATGTTTGTTTAAATTAGTAAGTTATCCGGGAGTAATCAGTGTAGTGAAAATTTCTAAATAGTAAAGAATTTATAAATTGATCGATTGTTAGTGCCATTATATTTTCTAGCTCATGCTAAAAACCTTTGAATGACCGAATCCCTAGTATCATAAATTTGTAATTGAGAAATGAGTAAAGTCCACGCTACCTTCGTGAACAGTTAGAATCCAAATAAGCAGTTAGCAAAATCTTACATGCAGTCATCTTGAATTTTTAGATTGTGCAATGAACCGATATAGATTATTTTTGTTATTGGTCCAAATTTAAATTAGTTAAATTCATTTAATAAAATTTTACAAGTTTAATATAATGCTAAAGTTTGTTGTTTAATAAAGTCCCATTACTCGCCCTTT